>NC_048301.1:101133295-101181063 GCF_013100865.1 Trachemys scripta elegans | reverse complement strand
TCAAGTATCAGAGGGGTAGCCGTGTTAGTCTGAATCTGTAAAAAGCAACAGAGGGTCCTGTGGCACCTTTGAGACTAACAGACTGTTAGTCTCAAAGGTGCCACAGGACCCTCTGTTGCTTTTTACAGATTCAGACTAACACGGCTACCCCTCTGATACTTGAAACCTATTACCAAGTGTGCCTAGAGAAAGACTGCATCTTTAGTAGATCTGTTAAGATTGAGGAGGTTGGAAAATGGCCATTGTTTGATGTGACTCTTTGTTGTAGAGAGGACATTATGGTTATGCTGAAGATTTCATCTTTCCTTGCTGTTTATGCCTTGGTTATGTGCCAGATGGATAGCTCCCAGGCAACCCCACTCAGGTAAGAAGCAGAGAGCTGTGGAAACTCATGAGTTTCGGAGCTCTGCATCTGAACAGAATGGAGACATTTAGTTTTCCTCGTGGCTGCGGATAGGACGTGGATTATAGTAAAGGAGAAAACGTAGATCTTCCAATATTACTTTTTTGTAACGCTCATATTTTAACATGCAATAGATTACTTATCTAGTGTGTGAGGGAATGAGTAGTCTTTGTCTTGAGTTCGGTATACATATGGACACTAGTGACAAAGACACGTTCAGCAATGTGGAATAGCGTATACAAGAACTCATCCACCGAAGGGCACGCATGCAAGAGTCTCTGCAGCAGTTATCCTTGTATTCATTCTGTCTCGCTTGTCTCCACCTAGACCTGGCTTAGACTCTATAACGGATCGAGTGACACTCAGTGATTACGAAGCTCGGCGGTTATTAAATGCGTTGGTGAAAGAATTTGTTCAGATGACAGCGGAAGACCTGGAACAAGCGACTGAGGGGAATAGGTAAGGGCTACAGCCCCGGGGATATGCACAGATGCTGGGGAAGCAGGACCACTCTGTGTGTCCATTTCATTTCCCAGCAAGAGCCACATCAGCAAACACTCGGGCAGGCTAAGATTTTCCTCTCCCATGGGACTGCGGATGACCTTGTACAATACTTTGGAAGGGATGGTACTACATAGATGTTTTCCCGTGTCAGTATCAGGTTGATGGTTTCCACCTAGTTAACCTGCTTTTATCTTTTTTTTTTTTACAACCGAGAGCAAATAAAAAAAAAAAAACATTGGAGGGTGAGTTGAACTTCAAGGAGGGGGTTGTATTAAAATATGGCAGCAAGAGGTACGTTTTCCCGGTGGTAGTATTAAGGGCTGTTCGATCGCTCCTGGATTCTCTGTCGCGATAGTGCATGATGCTGTCGTGAGGCATGGAAAGCCATTGGCTGAAGTGGGGCATCCTATTAGTGCACGCAGCGCCACTCTCTCCCTCAGGGCCAAGGCATGCAAGTACATTTGCATTAACCTTAATGAATTCCTATTGCAAAGCATGTTGATGAATGAGAGACTGAACAGCATGTCTAGTACAGTGGAAGACAAACCTCCTATCCTTTGACTACCAGCATCCCAAAATCTAATCTATTTGCTTGATCAAGTAAACAATATTAATTTTGTTCATGATAAAACTCTGTTCTCCCTCTGATTTCAAGTGTGCCCCCTCTTGCATGAAATGAGTGTGAGGGGATTTTATCCTTTTCTTTTTGTCTCCTAATTATACTTATTTATCTAGGAATATAATGCATGGATGTGCATGATTTATATTACTTTTTTGGCATGTTTTTTCCCCCTGCAGCCTGGATAGACCTATTTCCAAACGCTGCGCCAGTCTGAGTACTTGTGTGCTGGGCAAACTGTCTCAAGAATTGCACAAATTGCAAACTTACCCTCGTACTGACGTCGGGGCTGGAACTCCTGGCAAGAAAAGGAATGTGCTGAATGACCTGGAAAATGAACGCTATGCAAACTATGGGGAATCCCTGGGAAACAACTAAACATGCTTATTTTCACCCTTCTCCCCCATCTTTTTTTTTTTTTAACTTGATGCATGTGGATCTAACCTTGATTGCTAACTTTGCTATGTTATTTTGATTCTGTTTTCGACAGAGAATGTTTGAGATGGACTTAAAGTTAGGACGATAAAGAACACAACACACATACCAAGTTAGAAAAAAATATATACCAAATAAAATAAAAAAGAATGAACAGCACTGCCTTGAGACGTCAACTGATTTTCTTAGACATTTATTTTAAAAAAAATCTAAACAAAGCTTTTCATTTCTAGCTATTACATGTACAGATAAACTCTTCTTTCATGCCTGCTCATGCACTTGTTCAATAAACCTATTTTTCTATGAGGATTAGGCCTGTTGTTTTAATTAATTGTGTTGGAATGCAAGATTTCTAGAAAAGTTTTACAAATTTCTTCAGAACTGGAGAAGAGCAGAACAATACAAAAGTTGTATAATAATTTAATTCCAGAATAGCTGAACAATTTGACTATGTTCATATACACTGGGAGAACTCCTAGACCCTTTTAATGCTTTCTATATGTATGTGTGCATACATAATCAGTCACACTCACAATCTTAGCTAGTAAAACAATTTCTATGAACTTTTGAAATGGCTAAGCATCAAGAAATGCATGTATTAACTAGTGTGAAAACACTAGAAATGTAATCCAGGTTTAAAACTGTTCTCATTGAACTCATCCAGGTAAGAACTTTAATATTCCTTTTTCATTTTCCTTAAAATTATTTACATGAAGCTTCTTTACAGTGATGTATTACCATGATTAACTGGATTTTTTACATGTATATCAGTTTTAGAAATAACCTGTGAGGTAGACTTGTATATTAAAAGAATGAAAAAGGGGAGCTTTCATATCTGGGTAATTCATTTAAAATCTTGTTTTCTGTTAATTCTTTTACTTTAATACAACAGATTTAGTGCTACTTTTGTACCTCTAACTTTTTTTCCCCTCTGTACTACATATATCTCATAATATGGGAACTGTTCAGAAAACAATTGTCATGTTACCAAGGATGTCTTCTATGGTACTGTCTCTGGGCCTGTCTATAGTCCTAACTCAAGCAACATTCCCATAGATTTCAGTAGGAGACTGGCTTGAACAAAGACTATAGAAGTATGTACTCTAAGGTCCCAGTCCAGCAATACACATAAGCATGTGCTTAATTCTAAGCAAGTGAGTAGTCCCATTGAAATCAGTAGGATTACTAAAATGCTTAATGCTTTGCTCAGTGAAGGCTTAAATAAAGAAGAAAGCTGTTTAAATAGTGCAATCAGATATATGGAAGAAGGAAAATGACTATGTGCAGTTCAACACTGAAAAATTATTTAAAAATCCCTGACAACTTCTTACTCTGTAGATTTAGTTCCTGGATGAAATCCTTGCCCCATTGAAGTCAATGACAAAATTTCCATTGATTTCAATGGGGCCAGGACTTCAGCCCTTTTGTGTGTTCTGACATAGCTGCTGATCTGAGTACCTAAAATAGGTTTTTTTGCTACTATACTCCATCAGCACTACAGAACCAACTCAGCTGAGGCTTAGCTAGATTCTTTTACTCCTTATGCATTATCAACAGTTGTCTGTTAAATTTCAATTATTTGCTGGTGGGAATGGAGTTGATCAAGTGTTATTGAGAGGATAATTTTGTCTAGGCAACCTTAACTATTGGTGATGTGCAAGAGAGAAAGAGCCCAGTCTGACTTTCACAACCTGAGCTGAGTCTGTAGCACCTGCTAGCTAGAAAAAGAAAAATATTTTTTAAACTCATAAACTGAGTGAACAATATGTAAATCCTTGAAACACAATAAATATGGAACTTCACAATCCCATTTTTAGAGAGATACTTTTCCAGGTAGAACCACACTCTGTTGATATAAGCCAAGTATTTTTTACAGTCTCTCTATGTAAAATATATGTTTTTTATTTTGAAAAGCAGTGTAACAGCACAGAAAAGGGCATGTAACACAGCAACCTGTGTGACCCATCGTCTGGCAGACTTCCTGAGCAGGTCAGGAGGAGTGGGCAAGAGCAACTTTGTACCTACCAATGTGGGATCTAAAGCTTTTGGGAGGCGAAGAAGAAATGCTCAAATATAAACATCTGAATGACATCTGGAAAATGGTAAGCACACTGCAACATATGTAGAATCTATACTTCCTTTGGTAATGTTACCATTGCTAATATCTTAAGTAGAATTCTTGTTTGGATGAAAAATAGATTTTATGGTGTTTAGATTCTAGAAAAACAGTAATAGTTAATCCAAATGTGTTACAAATCCAGTTTTACATTTAAATAGAACAACTACTGTAAGGTCTTTTTTTTTTTTTTTCAAAGTAAAGTGAAAAGTTTAAATAATCAGTTGTAATGAATGTTAGATCACCTTGTAAAACAAAGCTGGTTGGTTCAAGTAATAGTTTCAATCAGTGGATATTCTTGCATTATACCACAAGTAATATTTCAGTATCAATATTTTGGTAATTTTGGATTTCTTTCTTTCAGATTGCCATGAAACTGAAATGTTAACTCCCTTTTGTTTCTAATGAAAGCAACTCTTCTCCATAAATCAAGAAGGCCAAACAGAAGACTCATTTTTTGCATCCTTCTAATATTTAAAAATGTTTTGTTAAAAACAAATGAAAGCACTTCTGTTATGTATAGTACAAAACAATCTAATTATTCAAGTTAAATTATTGTATATTCTTTTTATATGCAATTCTATTTCAAATAAAATGTGAGAGCATCTATTATTTATTTATCTTCTAGCATATATGTGAAATGTGACCCATGCTATTTATCTGGGCAATACTGCCAAATCTCGGGGATTACACTAAATTGCTGCCTGTCAAGGCATATCTGTAAAATATGGTGTGCTGTGCCTTGATGTAAAACATTTAACTAACATGATTGTACAGTATGTTTAAAACACTTCAATATTGTATCATTTGTGAATTTAAGCAAGATTAAAAAAAGTATTTTAGATACATTTGGATTGAGAAACTGATTTTTCATTTAAACAATTTTATTGTTAGTTTATTGCATAGTTTTTAAAAAAAAAAAAACATCTGGCATTAGCCAAATGTGGATACCAGATTAGAAGGATCATTGGCCTGCTCCTGTCTTATCTAATTACAGGCCTGTAAGAGGTCTGCACTCACCCCTGCGGTGCCCCCTACTGGTTACTCCGGGGAATCAGCTCACCAGCCTCTCGAGCGCCCTCTGCAGGCTGGTGATCTGCCATGTCCTCTGCTGGCACGCATGTCCCTCCCAGGACCCGGTGCCCCTATTACTGGGATGCTGCCCCCTGGCAGTACCCCACAGATCTGGGTCTCCCCTTCCTGGGGAACTCTCACCCACTATCCCCACCTTGCCTCAGCACTAGGCCACTGTCAGTCACCCAGCTCCTCAACCTTTCCCCAGCCCTGCTCCACTACAGGTACCCTGTGTCTAGCTCCCCTGCAGCCAGGCCCTTCTCTCTCTGGAGACAGAGACAGACTCTGGCCTGAGCTCCTGGCTCCCAACCTTTATAGGGCCTGCTGAGGCTGCTTGGGACATGGCCCCAGCTGCAGCCACTTCCCCATAACAGCTCAGCCTTCACAATGCTTGCTCCCTGGGCTCTCTCAGGCCCTTCCAGGCCGGAGCAGGTGTCCACCCTGCTACACACCCCCTTCCCCCAAAGATCACCACCCCTGGGGGTAAGGGTGTCTCCTGGTGTGACGTTGTGCAGTCTATATGGTTTTATAAAAACATTATAATAAGTGAATATAATGCAACTGGGATATGCTTCTTGCAAAAGGTCTCTTGTAAGGTATCATTACAAAGCTCATACTCTACTGAGTGTGATCATCTTATTTGTA
The DNA here is from genome assembly GCF_013100865.1 of Trachemys scripta elegans. Classification (NCBI taxonomy): domain Eukaryota; kingdom Metazoa; phylum Chordata; order Testudines; family Emydidae; genus Trachemys; species Trachemys scripta. The sequence goes on along the minus strand of NC_048301.1, from coordinate 101,175,267 downwards.
GAAATGTACCACTCTTGTATCTAAAACTAGAAATATAAAACATAAGTCTGAGGGCCTATTGTAATTATGTAAAGTGTGGGCCATTAATGATGGTTTGGAATCTTGTTGACTCCCACTAACCAGGACCATTGTCTGCAGATGGCTGTGTTTACCTGTTAGTCTTCCTGTATATGTGTGTGCTAGCAAGTGGGCAATGAAGTCTTGCAGTGACATGTGATCATGTCACCTGAACTGGAACCCATCTTTAACGTGGTGCTTTTCCAGTGAGGGGGGGTGGAAACCCAGAGGGACAAAGGGTTCCCGCCTTATGCAAAAGATATATAAAGGGGTGGAAGAGAACAAAGGGAGAGAGGAGCCCTCATGAAGAATCCCCTAGCTATCACCTGAGCTGAAACAAGAGCTGTACCAGGGGAAAGAATTGTGCCCAGGCCTGGAAGGTGTCCAGTCTGAGAAAAAACTTACTGAAGCATCTCTGAGGGTGAGATTATCTTTATTCAGTTTGATTAGGCATAGATTTGCACATTTTATTTTATTTTGCTTGGTGACTTACTTTGTTCTGTCTGTTACTACTTCGAACCTCTTAAATCCTACTGTCTGTATTTAAAAAGTGATTTTATTAATTTACTCAGAGTATGTATTAATACATGGGGGAAGCAAACAACTGTGCCTCTCTCTCTATCAGTGTTATAGAGAGCAAACAATTTATGAGTTTGCCCTGCATAAGCTTTATGCAGGGTAAAACAGATTTATTTGGGTTTAGACCCCATTGGGAATCAGGCATCTGAGAGCTAAAGACAAGCACACTTCTGTGAGCTGTTTTCAGGTAAACTTGCAGCTTTGGGGCAAGTGATTCAGACCGTGGGTCTGTGTTGGAGCAGATGGGAGTGTCTGGCTCAGCAAGACAGGATGCTGGAGTCCTGAGCTGGCAGGGAAAACAGGAGCAGAGGTAGTCTTTGCACATCATGTGGCAGCTCCCAAGGGGGTGTCTGTGATCCAACCTGTCACATCTGGCCTGGACCAGTCACCCGTGCGCCTCCAGAGCCACCCACTTCTTTTCTGAATCCTCCAGCTGTTTCCGCAGATGGGACTCCTGCTCGACAATGGCCTCATACTCTTTTGCGAGGTTCACTCCACTTGCTTGAGCCTCGTGGAGGGCTCACTCTGTAGCCTCCAGCCACGTACGCAGGTCAGACTCCCCCTGAGCCTCCACCCTCAGGGTCTGAGTCCATTTAGTCTCCTGTCCCACGACCACCTGGATCCTGGCCTCTTGCTGGGCCCACTCGGTCTGGGTTTCCCCATTGGCAACCGGCTCTGTGATGGTCTGGGTCCCGACTCCCTGCTGGGTCCCCACCATCTCCACCTCAGCCTCTGTCACCTTCTCCAGTGTGGCCCCTCCCGGGCCTCCAGGTACCTCCATCAGCCGACGCTCAACTCCCTTGAGAGGGCAGTGCCTCCTAATGTGACCCAGCTTCCGGCAGCCCCAGCAAACTTGCCGCTTCTTGGCTGTCGTGGGCCTTTCAGGATCCCTCCAAGGTCTTGCCCCCTCGCCAGGGCTGACCTGGACCCTTTGCCTTGGGCCTGGGCATGCCCACCGCAGGTGGCTTTCCCGCCCACAGGCCCAACGTATCTTCAGCCGCCTGGGTTCCTTTATCCAGCGACCAGCTTGAGGGACTTGCCGCTTTCCCTGTTCGAGGCGAGGCACCCTGCCTCCAACCCCCTAGGGACAGTCCCGTCTTATGTGTCCTCTCATGCCGCAGGCGTAGCAAGCTCTGCACCCTCCTACAGGCCTCCTGCCCTCGGCGCTCCGCTGCTCCCGCCCTCCACGGTTTCTTCTTAACTCCTTCCCCAGGAGTTCCCGCAGGGACCGCTGTTCTTCTGTCAGCCGGCCAACCTGCTCATGGAGGGCCCATAGCACCTCCCACACTTCCTGTTGAGTCTCCTGTAATCCCAGCAGCTCTTTGGCCCCTTTCCTCCGGGGCACTGCCTCCAGGCCCCAACCAGGAAGGGCCTCTCCATAATAAACCCCCACATACCCAGGGTCCATCATCCCCTGCCTCAGTTTCTCCACCTTCCAGTCTGGGCAATAGTCCCACTGTCCTGCCTTCCCCCTTGTGTCAGGGGTGGACCGCCTATGCCCACATTCTCCACCAATCTGTAAGAGGTTCACACTCACCCCTGCAGCGCCCCCTACTGGTTACTCTGGGGAATCAGCTCACCAGCCTCTCAAGCACCCTCTGCAGGCCAGTGATCCACCATGTCCTCTGCTGGCACCCATGTCCCTCCCAGGACCCGGTGCCCCTATTACTGGGATGCTGCCCCCTGGCAGTACCCCACAGATCTGGGTCTCCCCTCCCTGGGAAACCCTCACCCACTATCCCCCACCTTGCCTCAGCACTAGGCCACTGCCAGTCACCCAGCTCCTCAGCCTTTCCCCAGCCCTGCTCCACTACAGGTATCCTGTATCTTGCTCCCTGCAGCCAGGCCCTTCTCTCTCTGGAGACAGAGAGAGAGTCTGGCCTGAGTGCCTGGCTCCCAGCCTTTATAGGGCCTGCTGAGGCTGTTTGGGGTGTGGCCCCAGCTGCAGCCACTTCCCCATAACAGCTCAGCCTTCACAATGCCTGCTCCCTGGGCTATCTCAGGCCCTTCCAGGCCAGAGCAGGTGTCCACCCTGCTACAGGCCCTAGAGTGGTTCTTGAGAACTAAAGTTTGAATGTTCAGAATAGAGAAAACATTTTCCCTTTTACAAACTCATGAACCAGTAGCTCAAAAATAATTACAAAATGACTAAACAGAATAACCCCCCAGAGTTCCTGGTAGTAACTAACGTCATAATGCATAGAGCAAGACAACAGTTTTGTATAGCCTCTTTCATACTGGTTTACATAGTTAAACAGTAGGGGGATAGACAAAGGAGAAAAGATATGTATTTAGCTGAGATTTAAATGAGAGAAAGGGATTCAGGATAGCAATTACAGACTGAAGGAACTGCAAAGAAGCAGTTTCTTTGATTAACCAGTGTCTGAGACTGTGTCTATTCAGGGGCCAGGGTTAGAGGAGCTGAAGAACAGAGTGGAGTAAAGGGAAATTGGACAAAATCCATTGGTGGTTTTAAAACCAAGGAGGACACCTTTCAACCAACGCAGGTCCTTTCTCCTACAGAAGGAAATTGCTGACTTTTCAATATACTGGCTGGGCTAGATACTCTGGGTATATCTACACTGAACACTTGTTATAGCAGTGTGTACAGTAGATACATGGCTAGCCCTCCTAGGATCGGTATAAAGAGCAGTGTAGGTGGTGAGGCACTGCTTAGGCAAGTAAAGAGACATATGAAGCTTGTGGGTATGTATCCTACACAACTTTTCACTTGCCCAAGCAGTGCCCCCCATATATACACTGCTATTTTTAGCAGTGTTGTGTCCCACTGTCTCCCTGCTGCTTGAGCCTTTCCCCACTGCAGGAAAAATCTCTGACAATGGGGAAAGGCTCTCCCAGTTTTCTGCAGCTGGAGCCTTTCCCTGCTTCAGGAAAAGACTTCAGCAGCAGTGAAAGGCTTTCGCAGATGGGAGGCAGCAGGGAGAGCCTTTCCCCACTGTCTTCCCCCTGCAAGAGTCTTTCCTTGCTGCAGTGAAAGGCTTTGGCAACAGGGAGCTACTGAACCCTTTCTCCTCTGCCATTGCTTTTCACTGATGTGTGGACAGCTTTTTCACTATGGCACATCGCGTACAGATGTGGTCTCCTCATCTCAAAAAAGATATACTGGCACTAGAAAAGGTTCAGAAAAGGGCAACTAAAATGATTAAGGGTTTGGAGCGGGTCCCATATGAGGAGAGATTAAAGAGGCTAGGACTCTTCAGCTTGGAAAAGAGGAGACTAAGGGGGGATATGATAGAGGTATATAAAATCATGAGTGGTGTGGAGAAAGTGGATAAGGAAAAGTTATTTACTTATTCCCATAACACAAGAACTAGGGGTCATCAAATGAAATTAATGGGCAGCAGGTTTAAAACAAATAAAAGGAAGTTCTTCTTTAGGCAGCGCACAGTCAACTTGTGGAACTCCTTACCTGAGGAGGTTGTGAAGGCTAGGACTATAACAGAGTTTAAAAGAGAACTGGATAAATTCATGGTGGTTAAGTCCATTAATGGCTATTAGCCAGGATGGGTAAGGAATGGTGTCCCTAGCCTCTGTCTGTCAGAGGGTGAAGATGGATGGCAGGAGAGAGATCACTTGATCACACAGCTACACATACCCTATACATTGCAACCACCACTGGTGTGCAGTGTAGACATAACCTCTAAGGCCTTGGCTACACTTACCAGCTAGTTCGACGGCTGGAAATCGAAGTTCTGGGTTCGACTTATCGCGTCTAGTCTGGACGCGATAAGTCGAACCCGGAAGTGCTTGCCGTCGACTGCGGTACTCCAGCTCGGCGAGAGGAGTACCGCGGAGTCGACGGGGGAGCCTGCCTGCCGCGTGTGGACCAAGGTAAGTTCGAACTAAGGTACTTCGACTTCAGCTACGTTATTCACGTAGCTGAAGTTGCGTACCTTAGTTCGAATTGGGGGGGGTAGTGTAGACCAAGCCTAAGTCTGTTTTGTTCTGCACTGCACCGCCAGTGGTATCTGACCCTAAAGTCAGCTTCACCAATCCAGGGAGGATCATTCCACTGAAATGATGATCATCTCATGGTGAGGAGCAGTCATTAGGGCTCTTGCACCACTGTGGCAAGTGTAGGGAAAAAGGGGCATGATTGGCGGAAAGGCTATGTGGTGGGGACACTCCTATATCATGCCAATCCTTGGCTACGTTTATGGCTCTTTTGGGTAAATTAGAGCAGCCTTAAGATTGCATGATTCCCACACAACCCTCCGGTGGGATTTAAGTGGTATGGAGGGCTGTGGCGAATTTCATACTACATATTATGTTTCAAATTAACTTGAATATAAATATTTTTTTCTCTACATGCAGTGCTTGATACTTTTTTCTTAGCTAAACACAAACTGCATTTATTACCACAATAATCTAGAGTTCTGCAATGTCTAGAATTCAGGTGTATATAGTTTCTAAGAAGATTAACCTATATTACTTTACAGTGATATCTTTGGTCCTGTTACTTCAACAACACAGAGGAACACATCTGTCATTATGTACTCAGTAATAGCTCATATATAGCTTTGAACATTAGAATACTTTTTATTGTGATATAACATGGTCTAAAAACACGAGGATTGTAACTTACTGCTTTAGAAAAGTGACATGTGCATTAAATTTGGACAACTGCTGGAGTTAGGTGGAAAGGTGAAGTTTGTTAATAAGACATTAATGTGAAAACACTAATCTCTTAAAGAGATGCGGGTTCAGATTAGTGGTAAGAAAAGTCATTTTAGTGTGTACTTTAATTTTTTCCATAAGTTTACCAAAGAAACTAGAATAGAAAAGAAATTAGTCTTGTTTTTGTTTTCTTTTTTAGATTCAAATAAACAAGATTTATTTCACAGCAACAGATAGTGAAAATACTTTGCATATGTACAGTCTTGTTTCAAGAAAGAATGTACTTATTTAAATGACCAGTAGAGAAATATCACTAATAGCAAATTCAGTGTTTATCTTTCTCATGGGAATCTGTTGCTTGAGCTTTTCCACTGTTTCAAATTCTCAGAGGCAGGCAAGACGTTGCGCTCCTTTTTTTTCTAGTGCAGTATTCCTGCCAATGCCCTTTACAGGCAGGCCTGGTTAACTGCACTTACATCGATCTGCAGTCTTCTGCTTCTATATGGCGAGGCAGGTGTTTTCTCAGTAGCTATCTGAGAGCTCTTTTCCGCAGATACTTTTGGCAAATTCTTCATCTCCTTCCCATTTTAGCCTTCCCCTGGAAGAGACAGAGTGTTCAGTAGAAGACTTTGATGAAGTCTGGGGACTCCTCTAGCTCAGCAGTAAATCCTCAGCCACTTCAATGCTTCAGCTGTTGATCAGGGCTCAGCCATCAGCATCAAAAGGCACAAGTTCTTGCATTCAGCTCCCCATGCTGGCAGTGCCCCTGCCTCAGTCATTTTTCTTTACCCTTGGTTCTGTTCTTTCTTGTCCGCCTGCTGCAGCACCAAACCAGCAAGCCTCAGATTAGTCAGTGTGGGAAGAAGCGTGGGTTGTGTGGGACTGATTCTTCAAGCTACTGCATTGAATGGTTCTTACTGCCCACAATGTTCCAAGGAAGGGCTTAACACCAGTCTCCTTTTCCTACCTCAGTCCCTGCAAGATTTCTTTTCCAGAGATCCTCTACAGACTCCCTTTCCAGAGACAGATCCTTTCAAGCTGCAAGTGATCCACCACCTGAATAGCTTGTTTGAATCAGAAGATGATCATCTCAAGCACGCCTTCCCTCCTTCCTAAACGCTTTAAGATTCCTGCTCCATTCAGTCAATCTCTACTCACTTCACATTGTTTTCAGCCAATTGTCCACAAATCTAAACCATGCTCTTAGTCATGGTTTCTCCTTGCCTCCTTAGATAGCTTCTATTTCCCCTTTCATCCTAGACTAAGCACCAAGGATAGGACACTACTTCTCCCTTTCAGGACTCTCAATGCCAGCGCCATAAACCCCATCCCCAAAGAATCAAACTGAGGATTCTCTTTGCTGTAACAGGCATCTGCTCCAGTCCTCAGCTGATGAAAGGGAATTTTCTTCCTGCTCTGAGTACTCTGAATCACAGAATGCATTGAAATTTAGTTTGAATTGATCTATTCCAATATGAAGATAGTCAGATCAACCCATCAATATCTCACTACCCAGGATGTCCTCAAGATGAGGTGTAGGAAAAAGTAGAACTGTTTTCACATGTCAGAATCTCATAAGCCTACTATTTTGAGTGATCCAACCATGACAAGTAGAGTTCCATCAATAAACATCTCTACAAAACTGTACCAAGTCCCATCTAATATTGCCACCAGGGTTTTTTTCTGTCTTGACCATTGACTTGTCTTAGTCAGGATCATTCTCAAGCAAAAAGATTTTTCTTCCAGCTAATGAGTAGATTCTCCAAAGAACTTTGTGGACCACAGGATTAAATTTTTTTTGAAAGAGGCTTTGAATCGTCTTCCATTCGTTCATATGCTGCATATGCTTCATATTGCACATATATGGTATCCGCTGAAATAGCACTGTCCATTGTCTGCTCCTTTTTGTGGTCTCAGTAAAAAGTTCCCACAGAAATAATAAGAGGCTGACTGAAGGAAGCTGTATTCTATTTAGATTATGTTAAGGTTTCTCTGTGATTTCTCCCTTCTGTCACAGCACCAGATTGTCCACCATATCTGTTCTCTGCAATACCCTGGCTCAAATACGTGGCTCCAGGCTCTCCATACATACAATATTTCCAGAGGCAGTCTGGCTCAGGCACATTTTGACAGGGTGAAACTCTAGTGACAAGTTCCTAGTAAAAGCCTTTAAGGATTAACCCAAATAAAGATATGCCCAGCCATCCATTACTGAGAGGCATTCAAGGGAGCTTCATGTAATCTTACTGCAATCATAAATTCCAGCCATACTAAAACTACGAATCGTTCTGTCCCTTTCAATCCACAAGGGTTAGAAAATTCTTCCTCATTATCAGCCAGCGGCTGCCAGAGCCAGACAGGAATTCTACACAAGAAAGTGGAAGTCCTGCTAGCTTAGTCCCACCTTCTTCTAGAAGAAAGAGTCAAGAATTTCTTCTCAGCCTGTGGTGATACCCATTCTAATAGATAAGCTCTCAAATTTCTCAGGCCTGGCTTACCCATAGACTTTCAAAAGACTCTTCCTGTCCTTTAGGAATGGGTGAAAAGACAAGGCTGTGTAGCAAATCTCTTCCTAGGAATAATAGTTCTTCTTCGAGTGATTGTTCATGTCCATTCCAAGCAGGTGTGTGCACGCCGCATGCACGCCAGCCGGAAGATTTTTCTATAGCAGCGTCCGTAGGGTCGGCTTCGGCTTCGGCGCCCCCTGGAGTGGCACCTTCATGGCGCTGTATATAGGGGCCAGCCGACCCCCCACCCCCTAGCTGGAACTTTGCTTGCTCTTCAGCAATCGTGGCAGTGTTCCGTCGTTGTTGTAAATAGTTAGTTAGTTTGTTGTTTAGTGTTAACTTAGTTAGATATTGGGGTTGTGGGGTTTTCCCCAAGTTTTTGTCGCCCCGCTGGGGCATGCCCAGGTCCCCAGGGTTCAAACTCTGCCAGGACTGTGGGAAATTCATGCCGAAGAGTGACCCGCACTCTTCGTGCTTAAGGTGCCTAGGGGAGAGCCACCAAAGAGATAGGTGCAGTATCTGCAGGGCTTTTTGCCCCAGGACTCTCAAAGATACAGAGCAGAGACTTAAAGTCCTCCTAATGGAGGTGGCCCTGCAGCCGCAATCAGATCCCAAGCCTACCGAGCCGGCACCCAGCACTTCATCTTCGGTGCGCAGTGCCTTGATGAGACACCGTTCCCCATCGCCTGTGCTGGTTAAAAGCAACAGGCCTATGAGGGAACACTCTCCCCACCGGGACTCTAAAGGGCCGGCGCCGTCCACGAGTGCTATAGGACAATCCGCGCCGCAGACCCATTCCTCCAACCCGTTGACTCCCGCCCCGGAGAGGGTACGGTCGAGTCCAGAAAAGCCTAGATCCCTGGATATGATGGAGGAAGTGCGCCTCCCATCAACACCGGAGGCGTTCGAGGCCGCCTCAGACCTCTTGAGCCTCCCGGTGCTGGCGTCGCTGCACCGGTGCAGAAAACCTCCGGCTACCGCTCGGCCCCATTGTCAATCTAGGGGCAAACCGGCAATGCTCTCGCCGCGCTCCCCGCGCCGCGCCACTCTAGCGGCACCGGTGCAGACGGCACTCTCTCCGGCGACAATGGGTACCGCGCTGCCTATGTCCTCCTACTCAGAGACTTCGGACTCGGAGGTGGACTCATACCGCTCTAACAGATCGAGGAGTAGGCGATCGTCGTCGCGCACGAGCACCCAACTGTACCTACCGCAGTGGCAGCGGCAGTGGCAACCACGCCCCCAGTGGCCGTTCTGGATGCCGTGGGCCTACCACCAGTCAGTGGGTCAAGCGTACGGACCCCGCTCATGAACCGCATCTGTCTCTTCAACGTCGGCGGTCCCACCGCTAATGCCACCACCACTGGCACCGCCGTCTGACAGGAGTGTGCCACAAAGGGACACGGCACCACCTAGCCAAACAACGGCACTGACAGGTACTTTGCTCCCAACACCGCAGGCACAGTCCAGCACGTCTCGTTGCTCGGTGTCGACCCCGGTACCGGCTGCGGTGCCGCATCCTGAGCCCGCACTGGCCGCACAGCCTGAGTACCATGTGCCGCAGGCCCTCATAGAGGGAGAGGGGGTAGATGAAGGCCCTCTTCGGGGATCTCTTCCTCCTCATCCCTGGATGAGGCAGTAGTGGGAACTTCAGCGGCACTGGCCCTAGAGGACAATAGGATCCTCCAACAGCTGTTTACTCGAGCAGCCCAAAGCCTCTCAATCCAGACTGAGGAGATCGAGGTGGATACAGATCCAGTGATTGATATCCTGACCCCGTCAGGCCCATCCAGGGTAGCCCTACCTCTCATAAAGACCATTACGGACACAACCCGCACCTTGTGGCAAACTCCAGCCTCATTGGCCCCTACGGCCAAAAGGACTGAGAGGCGATATTTTGTTCCAACTAAGGGCTATGAACATTTTTATACACACCCTCCCCCGGACTCCCTAGTGGTAGATGCGGCCAACCAGAGGGAATGCCAAGGGTTTCAGGGAGCTACCCCTAAAAATAGAGAGGCCAAAAAGTTGGACCTGTTCGGGCGCAAGGTATATTCAACAGGGGGCCTGCAGTTGCGCATTGCCAATCAGCAAGCCATAGTGAGCCGGTATGGACACAACACGTGCTCGGCTCTAGGTTCGCGGACCTCCTTCCACAGGAGTTGCAAACCGAGTTTTCAGCCCTGGTTGAAGAGGGGAGATTGATTACCCGGGCTTCCCTCCAGGCGGCCTTGGACGCGGCCGATTCAGCCTCACGCACGTTGGCGACTGGTCTGGTCATGAGGTGTGGAGCCTGGCTTCAAGTTTCCGGCCTCCCTCATGAGGTCCAACAAATGATCCAGGACCTCCCCTTCGAAGGGCCCACGCTCTTCTCGGAGAAGACTGATAAGAGGCTTCATAGAATAAAAGATTCACGGACCACCCTCCGTTCATCAGGCCTACACACCCCGGTCATCCAGCGTAGGCAGTTCAGGCCACTGCAGGCCCCACGGCCATACCAGCCTCAAAATCAAGGGGATGCCTTGCGCAGAAGGGCAAGGACGGGCAGGAGGAGGCAACAACAGCAGCCCTTCGGCCAGTCATCTGCCCAACCAAGGCCTACACAGGGGCCTAGACCACCATTTTGATGGTTTGGTCGAGGATGACCTCCCAGTGAGAACCCTGGATCCGTCCAACCTTATCTTCTCATCACGTCTGTCCCCCTTCTATCGTGCGTGGGCCCGGATCACATCGGACGCTTAGGTGCTTCGCACGGTAGAGAGGGGATAGTCTATCCAGTTCTCCACCCTCCCGTCCCACCAGCCCTCCTCCCCGTCCCTCTTCAGCGACCCCTCTCACAAGCAGCTTCTACTTCAAGAAGTTCAGTCCCTCCTCGCATCAGGAACAGTAGAGGAGGTTCCTCAGGAGCTACGGGGCAAGGGCTTCTATTCTCGCTATTTCCTAATACCAAAAGTGAAAGGGGGCCTCAGACCTATTCTGGACTTGCAGCGTCTCAACAAATTTGTGAAGAAGCTCAAGTTCCACATGGTCTCCCTGTCCTCCATCATTCCTTCCATGGATCCAGGAGACTGGTATGCCACCCTCGACTTAAAGGACGCATACTTTCACATTGCGATTATCCCTCATTACAGGCGTTTCCTCAGGTTTCTCGTGGGCAATGCCCATCTACAATTTACGGTTCTGCTCTTTGGTCTGTCAGCAGCCCCAAGGGTCTTCACGAAGTGCATGGCAGTCGTGGCAGCCTTCCTGCGCAGACAGGGGATCCAGGTGTTTCCCTACCTGGACGATTGGCTCATCAAGGGCAGGACCAAGGCACAGGTGGAGGCTCAGGTGGTCTTTACCAGGCAGACCTTCCTCGTGCTCGGCCTCTTACTCAACGAGGCCAAGTCTACACTATCTCCAACCCAAAAAATCAAAATCACAGGAGCAGTTCTGGACTCGACACACGCCAGGGCATATCTCCCAGAGGCCAGATTCCGAACTATATCCAACATTATTCTCAGCCTCCAACGTTACCTGACCACCACAGCAAGAAGCTGCCTCAAATTACTAGGGCACATGGTGGCATGTACCTAGGTGGTGAGACATGCCAGACTCAGACTGCGCCCACTCCAGTCGTGGTTGGCAGGGGTTTATCGGCCAGTCAGGGAATCCCTAGCATCAGTGGTGACAGAGTTACCTCAGCCGGTATTGGACTCCCTTCAATGGTGGCTTGACCCGCGGGAGGTCTGTGCGGGAGTGCCTTTCCTCAACCCCGAGCCCGCCCTATCCCTGGTAACGGACGCATCGGATCGGGGATGGAGTACACATCTGGGCGGCCTCAGAACCCAAGGCCTTTGGTCACAAGAGGATCTTTCGTTGCACATCAATGTCAGGGAATTACGAGCGGTGCACCTCGCATGCATAGCCTTCAAATCCCAGCTGACAGGCAGGTGCGTCTCTGTCTTCACGGACAATACTCCAACGATGTTCTATATCAACAAATAGGGTGGTACTCGCTCCTCTCCCCTGTGCCGGGAGGCCCTCGCATTATGGGACTTTTGCATATAGAATGTAATTCACCTGACAGCGTCCTACCTCCCGGGTACGCACAACAGGCTTGCGGACGCCCTCAGCTGCTCGTTCCGGGGTCATGAGTGGTCTATCCGCTGGGATATAGTACTCGCAATTTTCCGGCTCTGAGGTCATCCCCAGGTGGACCTGTTTGCCTCCAGCGAGAACAGGAAGTGTCGTCAATTCTGCTCCCTCATTGGATGTAGTCCGGGTTCTCTAACAGATGCTTTTCTCCTCTCTTGGGCAGATGGGCTATTTTACGCCTTTCCCCCGATTCCCATGGTTCACAGAGTAATCCTCAAGGCCCGCAGAGATCACGCTCGGCTCATCCTGATAGCGCCTGCGTGGCCGCGCCAGCACTGGTACACGTCTCTCCTGCACATGTCTATGCGGGTGCCCCTCAGGTTGCCCCTACTACTGGACTTGATCACACAGGATCACGATCGCCTCATTCACCCGAACCTGGAGTCACTCCACCTTACAGCCTGGATGCTCCATGGCTAAACCCAGTGGAGTTGCAATGCTCTCATCAGGTCAGGCAGGTCCTTCTTGGTAGCAGGAATCACTCAACAAGGACCACGTACTTGGCCAAGTGAAAGCGCTTCTCCCTCTGGGCCACACAACGTAGTCAGACTCCCTTGCTTGCCCCCATCCCTCTCATAATGAACTATTTGCTACATCTGAGACACCTGGGACTGACTCTCTCTTTGGATCGAGTACACCTTGCTGCAATCTCGGCGTTCCATCCTGGAGAAGGGGGGTACCTCAGTGTTTGTGGACCCACTCGTTGGATGATTCCTCAAGGACCTTGACAGATTGTTCCCGCACATCCCTGCTTGGGACCTCAATTTGGTCCTGTCCGTCCTCACAGGGCCCCCCTTCGAGCCACTGGCTTCATGCTCGCTGTTATATCTTTCATATAAGGTCGCGTTCTTGGTGGCTATCACATCAGCCCAGAGAGTGTCGGAACTCAGAGCTCTAACGTCTGATCCTCCATACACCATCTTCCACAAGGACAAGGTCCAACTCAGGCCTCACCCAGCGTTCCTCCCTAAGGTGGTTTCTCCATTTCACATGGGTCAAGACATTTTTCTTCTGGTGTTTTATCCGAAACCACACTCCTTTGCGAAGGAGCGTAGGCTGCATTCCCTGGATGTTCGCAGGGCTCTCGCATTCTATATTGAAAGGACAAGATCCTTCAGGAAGTCAACCCAACTTTTTGTCGCCGTGGCTGACAGGATGAAAGGGCTCCCGGTCTCGTCACAGCGAATCTCGGCTTGGATCAGAACCTGCATCTGGGAGTGCTACAGTTGGGCCAATATACCAGCCCCGCCTATCACGACCCACTCCACAAGAGCGCAGGCCTCTTCCGCTACGTTCCTGGCCCAGGTCCTGACGCAGGAAATTTGTAGAGCGGCCACCTGGTCCTCAATCCACACCTTTACAGCATACTACGCCATCACACACCAGGCCAGAGATGATGCTGCCTTTGGCCGCGCAGTCTTCCAGTCTGCAGTGACCTCCGACCCCACTGCCTAGATTCGGGCTTGTGAGTCACCTGCTTGGAATGGACATGAACAATCACTCGAAGAAGAAAAAACGGTTACTCACCTTCTTGTAACTGTTGTTCTTCGAGATGTGTTGTTCATGTCGATTCCAATACCCGCCCTCCTGCCCCTCTGTCGGCATGTCAGCAAGAAGGAACTGAGGGGGTGGGAGGGTCGGCTGGCCCCTATATACAGCGTCATGAAGGCGCCACTCCAGGGGGTGCCAAAGCCAACCCTACGGACGCTACTATAGTAAAATCTTCTGGCTGGCGTGCACGCGGCTTGGAATGGACATGAACAACACATCTCGAAGAACAAGTTACGAGAAGGTGAGTAACCGTTTTCTCCAGTCATATGAAAAGAGAAGTTCAGGTTTCTACTCCAGGTTCTTCATGATGATAAAAGGTTTTGGCAAACTTCATCCAGTTCCCATGCTTAACCTTTCCATGTGCAGAGCTAATTTCAGGTTGGAGACTTTAGGTATCTCCTTCAATTCAGTAACTTTAGGGTATTTCTATTTGGGTGTTCTGGTTGGAAAGAAAAGAGATGGTATATTTTTATTTCTCACTTCTTTTTCTAAGGGAGCAATATTTAGTCTGATATCTCAGTTCAAATCTGCTTCTTCTACCTTTTTCTCTTTCTTATGGTAACTCAGGGAGCAATGTCAGTATAATGTATCAGAGGGCAATGGCACCAAAAAGCATTGCTGGAGTCAGGGCAGGAGGAAGAAAGTGTTTTTTTGACTTGCAAGAGATGAACAATACCTATCCGTTTTAAGCCTGAGGGAACAGCAGGTTCCCATTCAAGGGAGACAAAACTACATGTCAGGAAACTAATGTAGTTTTTTTTTTTTTTAAACTTACGCTCTTACCCTGCTCCTTTTGCACACAAATGTTCAGTGTATTCGATCCATTTTTGGGTGTACAAGGAATACACGATTGATCAAGAGTTTGTGGATAATTTTGATTATTTGACTTCATGAGCAACTGGGGAAAAAAATCTTGTTCATTTTTCATGACTGTCTCTGTTGATGAAATTGCCAAAAGTCCTTAGCTTTAAAAAATAAATAAATAAATCCCAGGGCTTGGTCTTTCACTTCACAGGTTCAGACTGTATGCTATACAAAATATATTTAGAAATTAGCATTTAATAAGGGAATGTACAGTTTCCATGGTACTACCTTTTCATTTTTTAATTACACTGCCATTTTAAGCAGTGTTGAAAGTGGACAGAAAATAAAATGCTAGTGCAGTATAAATGGCTTACACTTTATGGGCTGCATCCTATCCAAGTTATTTAGTATTCAGTCAGGCAACATAATACAGATTAGTCATATACAAGTGTTTGTATTAATGTTGAAGAGGATATATAAACCATTTTGGTTCTAATGTTTTAATAAACTGTCAAAACTGTTTTTCTTTAACAAATGGTTATTTTAAATTTGCATAACCAAAGCCTTTGTGAGGTGACATGTATAGTTGCTCACGACCCATCTCACTGTTATTGCAGACTTCTTGGGCCTTCATTTTGTACGTCATTGTGTGGTGGTATTGATCTCCAGTGCAAATGTGAATCAAAGCAACATGTGGGCACGAGAAAGGTTATGCTGTGCACTAGGCACAGTCCTCTGCACCGACTCAGAATAAATCTCAGACTGCTTCCACAAGCCAGAGTAAATCTCTGGCTCTCCAGAGTACAAAATGAAAAAGCACGAGGGTGAAGACAGAGAATGAGTATATCAGAGGAGACATGGTGATCCTCAGCCTGCAAATATGGTGCTTAATTATGTGCTGCTTCTTTGACTTGACCTCTACCGGTAGGGTAATGGCGGCTGTAAAACAGTACCTTCATTATTACAGGGCATGTTTCCCTTCTGTCCCTGGTTATGCTTATCACTTTTTACCTTGTTCTTATACATGAGACAGTCTGCACCTGTGCTGTGAAAGACCAAGCCCTGGGCTTCAACTTCACTGAAAATGTAGTAACTAGACATAATTTTAAAATAATGCAGGTAGATTTACACAGTAACTCTGTCCAGTTATTTAAATCTCTTTTCTCCTCTTTTGCTGGTAGAGTTGAATTAATCTTCCTGAAAGCGTCCATAGTCTGCTGTGTAAGAAATGAGCAGAGCTAATGCTATTGCTTCTGTCACAGAACCCTGCCAAAAAGCAGCCTTTAACGGACAGTAGTAAATTTTGGTATTGGTTATTTAATTCAACACTGTCATTTATAATTAGCTGATTGAATATCTGCATGAAGTGGGTAATTTTAAAACCTGCTGGGTAATTTAGATCTGAGAATATTTTTGTTCCTCTCCAGATGGATATATAATCATAGGATTTCTAGACACGTTGAGGATGCATTATGTGCCTCATTTTCAAAGGTGCTGACCACTCACAGCTTCCCATGGCTTCAATCTGAGTTCTGATGCTCATTGCTTTGGAAAATCAGGCCCATTCGATCTTTGTTGACAGGGTTTGGGTATTTATTTATGTATTTATTCTGCATATTTACCTTCTCATTATTGTTATAAAATACAGTCCATTCTTTCCTAGTTCAGCAAAAAAATTGTCCTTTATTTTTAATTAGTCTATATGTTTATATTTCCCTTGCACCTTTTAAAGTTCACCAGGGAAGATGTCCCTGCATTGTAATATTCTATTTCAGAAAGTAAATAGCTTTTATTTCCAAATTATGCATTACATGATCATTTCCTTACCTGGGAGTTGAACTCTGAACCTTGCTTGGCTGTAGGCGATCACAGGTCTTGAATATGGGTTTGCAGCTCCCCAAGCAGTTCTCAGACCACAGACACAATCCAGCAACTTGCTGGTACCACCAGGGACTTTTGTAGGCTGATGGACTCTTGCTCATAGGTACCGCCCATGAAGCTCCCAATTGGAGGAGACATCTGGCCCTCTCCAATTGGCTCAGACTCACTATTTAAGCCAGAAGGAGGCACAGGAAGTTTTCTGAGAAAATAGATGAATCTCTGGTTGGTTGACACATCAGACCCTGCCTACTTACCTAACTCCTGAGCCTTGCCTTGTTCCTGATTCCTGCCCTCCTTCCTTGATCCAGATCCCTGCTTTTATGCCCAACCACTGGCTACTGTCTTCAGCTCTAACCCTTGGCTTGATTTCTGGCTCTGGCTCTGACCTTTGGCTTGATTCACAACTCTGTCTCTGAGCTCTGGTTCCTGGTGCCGAACTTCTACTCTGACCACTAGGCCTGACCACCACTGCTCTGACCACTAAGCATGACTGCCTATATCCAGATCTACAACAGTTTGCTAGGAAAAGCAATCCCTCTGAACGGGGTCCAGTGGGGTATGGACCCAGCAGAGCTTCCCCTACCTCAAGGAGGGCTGGTGCGTCATGAACAAGTGACTTGCCTCCAGACAGACAACCAAGTCATGCAGGCATGGATTGCACAGCTAGTCACTGAGAATCAGACACTGCAGGGGCAAGTCCATCAACTCTGTGTAGAAAACATTGCGCTTTGGGCTCTACCGGCCACATCACCCTTTGAGCCCAGACCTGTTTGTCTCCCTACGAAGTGGGTATTCACCCATGAAAGCTTATGCTCCAATACATTTGTTAGTCTATAAGGTGCCACAGGACTCTTTGTTGCATTTATGATCTCCTGGTAACTTGACCCTGCCATCCTCCTGACACCTGATTCTTGGTTTGCCCTCTAGCCTGTCTCAGACTCTGATCTCCTGGTAACCCGACCCTGCCTGCCATCCGACTCCTGGTTTGCCCTCTGACCTGCTTGGACTCTGACCTCCTGGCATCAGACCTGGTCTGACTCCTGTTCTCAGCACTAGGTCAGACTGCTCACATCCAGGTCGTGATAGGTCCTATCTAGAACACGTGCTGAATGCCATTGCTCAATGCATTTGCAAGTACTGGTTGAGCTGCATATCCCAGAGTGCTCCCTTCCAATCCCTCTGCAGCAGGCCCTCATTGATTTGGGTGCAGTGGATAACTTTATCAATCTGGATGTGGCCCAAACCCTCCAGATTCCCCTAAGGCCCAAGCCGCTGTCAGACCTATTAGAGATGGTTGATGGGTCCCCCTTATTCTCTGGACTAATGGCCATAGAGACCATACCCCTGTGGGTCACTAGTCAATGGCACCAAGAGATGCTGCAGTTCAGTACCATTTGCCTCCCACATTTTCCCTTGATCCTGGGTATTTATTGGTTGACCCTCCATAACCTTCTTATTCACTGGCACAAACTAAAGGTCAGCATCTCTTCCAGCAGCACTGCCTGATCCCAGCAAGTAGAGTATGAATAGCAGCACCCCAACAGTTACAAGCTGGGGGAGTTGGTCCGACAGACTCACCTGCTGATCCTGAGCCTCAGCTTCCATCCCAGCACAGTGACTTTGAATATTATGAATAGAAAAGAAAAGAAAAGAAAAGAAAAGAATGCAAGCATCCTACCCCTGCGCATGGATTGTGATTACCCAACTGAACTACAACGGGGAGTGAAAATTCCATTCGGTCACATGCATGTCATGTTTGAACCCAAACTGGCTGCCCTACACACCTAACTTCAGGAGAACCTGGCCAAGGGCTTTAGTCACAAATCCATCTTGCCTGCCGTGTCACTTGTCCTCTTCATTAACAAGCCAGATAATAGTCTGTGCAAAGTGCGAAGCTATTGAGCACTGAATCAGGTCACTATTAGGAACAGGTATCTCTAATTCCTGAACTATTGGACTGCATGGGGGCTGTCTGGATATAAACAAAATTGGAGCTCTGCAGAGCATATTATCTCGTATGTATTTGACCTGGGGATGAGTGGAAGACAGTTTTTTGAACCTGCTATGGACATTTTGAATACCTCATGATGCCTTTCAGTTTAATCAATGCCCCTGACATGTTTTAACATTTTTATTGATGACCTGTTCTGGGATATTCTGGATCAATAAGTGGTGGTTACCTGGACAACATACTTATTTTTCCAGACAATGCTGAGCAACACACCATGCATGTCTGTTCTGTCCTTGAAAGGCTACGCCAATATTGCCTCTACACTAGGCTGGATAAGTGTGTTTTCAGTCAGGCCTCCACTGAACTCTTAGGCTCATCCTATCCCTGGAGGGTACTGGGCAGCTCCACAGAACATCCACAAACAATAGCGCTTCTTGGGATTTGTGAATTTCTATCAGCTATTTAACTCAAGGTTGTTGGAGTGCATTGCCCCCCTCATTGCCCTATTCCACCAAAATACCAAGTTCCTCTCGTGTCCAGGGGCCCAACAGACCTTTGAGGCAAGGTGTGGCATACTTGCAGGGCCATAATTCTTGGCGGTCTAGGAGGAATATATATGCATCCTTTCATATAGGTTATCCCATCATGGGTTTCCCTGTTTATGGTTTCCTGAGCTGAGGTTGATTGAATCAGGGCAAGCAGGTTTTTGTGGGAGGGTGGGTCCACCCAGAAAGTTAAAAATGTTTAAGAAGGTTTAAGAATGTTGGACCACCTCACGAATATGGCAGACTCCATCCCCTGCATTGGCCTGCCTTCCTCCCAGGAAACCGCCTGGCTCAAGTTATCTGCCTCCATGATTTGCCAGAGTGCATCGGCTCTGACTGTGGTACAAAATTTATCTCCCGCTTCTGGCGTAAAGTCCTTTGGTTGTTGGGCATTTGGTCCAATGTCTCCTCTGCCTATCACCCCCAGTCAAACAGTCAGGCAAAAAGAACAAACCAAACCAAAATGTTGGAACAGTAACTATGGTACTATATAAACTGTCACTAGTATGACTGGTCCTCGATACTACTGACTCCGGCTCTGATCTTTGGCTTGATTTCTGACTATGGCTGTGACCTCCAGTTCCTGGCTCCTGCTTTGACTACGAAGTCAGACTGCCACTGCTTGATCACTGGGTCTGCCAGACTATATCCCCGTCTACAACATTGGAGTCCCAAGTAGCATCCGCTATTTTTCTCTTTTGCTTCCCAAAAGTTTGTTTGCTGAAAAGGGCTGCCTGAAAAGGGCAAGACGTGATTCTGGAGAGTGTATTAATGCCACTTCCATATGTGCCAGTGGGGTCACAACAAACTCAGGATGTGGTCCTCCTGCAGGATCTTTTTTTCTCCAGCACATTGCAGCCCATGAGCAAAATATTCTAATTTATATCACCATGCTGTAGAACATAGGACTAGAACTGGGCTACACTAGAACCTCAGAGTTACGAGCACCAGAGTTACGAAGTGACTGGTCAACCACACACCTCCTTTGGAACCAGAAATACGCAATCAGGCAGCAGCAGAGACAAAAAAACCTCTGAGGTTCTACTGTAATCACAAAATATGATTTTACTCTAGCCAGTTGACTTTTGTGAGCAGTTTTCTATTTAATTATTTTTTCATGCTTCTATTTTATTTTTGTACGGAGTAATTATATTCAATAGATTTTTCCTAATAGTATCTTGTCACATCAGTGCAGGAAGGTAATTTGGCATTGCATTCATTGACTTTGTATCTATGCACCACAGTATATACCAGTCGTGGGCAACCTGCGGCCCGTGGGCCACATGCAGCCCATCAGGCTAATCTGGTGGTGGGCCGTGAGACAGTTTGTTTACATTGACTGTTCGCAGGCACGGCCCCCTGCCCACAGCTCCCAGTGGCCACAGTTTGCCGTTCCCAGCCAAGGGGAGCTGCGGGAAACAGTGTGGGCTGGGATTGGGTTGGGGTGTGGTGCAGGCTCTGGGAGGGAGTTTGGGTGCAGGAGGGGGCTCAGAGCTGGGGCAGGGGATTGGGGTGCAGGAGGAGGTGAGGCGTGCAGGCTCTGGGAGGCACTTATTTGAGGCGGTTCCTGGAAGCGGCGACAGCTCCCTCTGGCTCCTAGGTGCAGGGATGGCCCGGTAGCTCCACGCGCTGCCCCTGCCTGCAGGCACCACCCCTTCAGCTCCTATTGGCCGCAGTTCCCGGCCAATGGGAGCTGCTGAGCTGGCGTTCAATGTTGGGGACAGCGTGTGGAATCCCAGTGGCCGCCCCTGTGCCTAGGAGCCAAAGGGATATGCTGGTAGCTTCCTGGGAGCCACGTTGAGCCAGGCAGTCACCCTGCTTGCTATGCTGTGGGCAGCCAACTGGACTTTTAATGGCCCAAGCCTTCAGGGTCCCTTTTCAACCAGGCATTGCGATCGAAAACAGGATGCTTGGCAACCCTAGCCTGACCCTGAATATCCCCACAGGCCAAGCTCCACAAGCCCAAGTCAGCTGACCTGGACTAGCCACAGCCATGCTATGGGTCTTTTATCCCAGTGTAGATGTACCCTCAAAGGTTTTCACTCATTAGTTCTCCCCCAGAGACCTGAGAGGAGCATTCCAGCTTTGAAATATTTTTGGGGGGAGAATATGTCTCATGCAAAATTTGTACCATTAGTTAGCTAAGGGCTGTTTTCCCTTAGGCTATATATTCTTTCTTTAACATTCATGTGAATTTAGGGGTGTCAAAGTAGTAGCCTTAAGACATATTTTCTTAAGGCAAAAGAAATAGATTGAAAATTAAAATCAAATGTTTTTTAAAAAATCAAATGTCAGGGCAATGGAACAAACAAACAAAAAGCATCCCTGGTTCATATGAAGGTCTACAAACAAGCATTTAAAATAGTCATTCTATATTCACTATGTAGTCAAATCATTTTTCATACACTTTAAGCACTGACCATTTCTGCATGAAGGTCATAGTTGATAAATCTACACATTTTAATTTTCTGCAGCTTGGGAGGTATTTTGTGAAGATACCTCTTTGCTTATCTTTAATGAGGTTTACAGAACAGACAAAATGTGTGTATTGTCTATATTTTTTTCCAATCTGAGCTAAAAGTATTACCTTGTTCTGCAAATGACAAAAATGTTGGGATGCCACCACCTTATAATAATGATAATTAATAATTTTAAAAGGTAAATATTACTACCCATATTTTACAGATAGAGAAATAGGCCACAGTGAATCAGAGGCAGTCAGGAATAGATCCAAGTTCTCCTGACTCCTTGCCATTTACTGTAACCATTAGGTTGAATTGCCTCTTAACAAAGAATTTTTAGATTTTTTCCCCTTTTTTTTAGTATATAGTTTCAAAAGCTATCTTTTAGATGTTACAACATACAAAGATCTTATTACACATCAGATAACATTTTACATAAAGTTGCTTAGGAATTCTTCAGGACAAATACGTCCATAGCTGGGGCACTCCCCAAGATGATCAGGAGAAAGGGTAACCTACCATGCCCCCACAACAAGACATCCTGATCCGGTTATAGTCTGGTGGAGCTCTTTAAGGCTTCAGGAAGGAGCCGTTCTGCTGTGTGCTATAGGACACAGGGTCTTTCTTGAAGAGCTTCTAAGTTCCATCAGAGGCATGGTTTGCTTTGGTGAGGCTTCACAGGGCAAGTGCTACCTCAAAAGAATTCACATTATTGCCTAGAATGGTGTGATTTATAAATACACACCTTGGTTTTTGCCATGTGTATCTGTGTTATCTATGTTATCTCTTGAGATGGAAATAACCCACACCTGGAATTCACAGGCCTGATTCTCAGTAATCAGGCCCTTTTACAGAACTCTGGCAGTGTAAAGGGGCCTTAAAGTGGATGTAAATGTAATTTATGCCCACTTTTAGATGCGTTTACATTTTCAGAGTGGTGTAGGGGGCCATAGTGTAAATGAGAATCCAACCCCAAAGTTTCATGGCTGTGTGGAAGCTGTGCCAACACTCGACTTCAGTCTTGGGACAATTTTATACTTGAGAAGCCTGGGGATGTTATTTTACTTTATTTCACTCTAGGTTATGGTTAACTGGAAATTAAAACTATGTAGCTGTAGACAGGTATGTTAAATTTAAGAAATGGAGCAGTTGAAAAATACAACTTCTAGAAGCTAGAGGGCATAGGAGACATAGAATGTCTGTATGTAGAATTTAGTTATCAAGATATTTGAGGCAGCCATTTGGAGTAATTTTCTATTGTTTTTATACAATATGCCACTCACCACTTAACATAATACAGTTCAGACTGATTTTGTCCTCTTTCCAAAGAGCAGCTACTGAAATATGGAAATATCTTTTTGAATTTTGATTAGTTTTGTGTAGAGTTAGTCAAGATTAAAAACAGCAATTTGTACAGATTTCAGTCTAAATGGAGACCCTAATATAAGTCTAACTCAAAATACTATATAAATAAAAAACTTTGTGGTTTGTATTAACTAGTACTACTGTAGAGAGCTATTTTATTAATGACAAAATCTACGGAAGAATTTTCATAGGTTTTAATATAATTCAAGTTAAAAAAATATATACCTTAGAGTGTAATCATTTTAAAATGAAAACGATAACATCTATCTGTTCTGTGAAAGGTAAACACATTTATGATTCTACAAACCCTACTACCAACTAGAATAATCATTTATATATACTGTCTATGTTTCTAAAACAAAGTTATTGGAGCTCACCATAAATATTACAAACAGAGCGGTGTGAAACTTTCATTATAAAACTGCACAAAAATCACCAGGTCTTGGGTTCCAATTCAGTGTTAATCAACTGAAGATTCATCAAAAGCTTTACTAAAGATCACAAACCTTTCAAATGAACTGGGATTGATGCAAAACACAATTTCATGTTGAGTTTTTGAGTTCGTTTGAACCTGTGTCGCAAAGTGAAATCTATGGAGTGAGCTCATAGGAACTGAAATCAAATAAAAGATTTCCACCAGTGCTTACCAACTGGAACTGACAAATTTCTTACAACTTTAGTTATAATTACATGGTTGGGCCTGATTTATGCTGAGCCAGTACTCAGGACACCCTCAATTTCCATTTCAGACAATAAGAATTAATGGTGCTCTGTGTATCTCAGGGTCAAGTCGGAATGCAGTGTAGCCAACATACATATCTCCCATAAATGATAGAAAAATAGGTTTAAAAATTGTTCCATATCAGAATAACTGCATATACAGTCACACTCAGCTCTACAATATAGGGGCCCTGATCCTGCAGCCTTTTCTCAAATAAAATATCCAAATACGTAATAGATATTTTCACCGAGAAAGGGCTTCAGAACAAACCTTAATGCTGGGGTGTGTTCTTACAAACCATTAGTCATGTAAGTAACCTATAGCCCTATAAGTAGTCCCATTGCAGTCAATGGGAATACTCATGTGAAGAAGGGTTTGCTGGATTGGAGCCTTCATGTAGTGCTGTATATTGTGTGAAATGTGTAAGGATGACATTCAAGTAAACAAAACAAGAAACTGGTAAAGTAATAAATCTCTAGTGAATAATTCATCAGGTTCTGAATTATGCAGTAATGATTATGACTGAATATGTTTTAGGGAATACACCTGAAGACAGCAACGATGCAACAAATAATGTGCTGTATACTCTGAACTTTTCCCCCAGTAAGTACTTATACAAATGAATAAATAAATAGAATGTACAGGAACACTGTTCGGTGAATAACAATTATGTAGTTAGGAACTATGGACCAGATTCAGAAAAACACTCAAACACAGGCTTAAATCCCTTTGGAGTCAAGTGAAGGATATGTTTAAGTGCTTTGCTGAATAGGGATGGATTTAAGCAGGTGTTTAAAGTGAAGCACATGTGTATGGGCTTTCCTGAATCAGCGCCTATGCTGTAAGATGGAGCTTCCTGATACGTGTCACAGATAAAGCAACTGCCTACTATTACATAATTCTACCTACAAAGTCCTTTCCCCCATTGTCTTGTGAATTTGCTCGAGGACATGTATGACATAACAAAGAGTTAATGTAGGCACTACTGCAGTATAATAATAATAAATAGTAAATGACATTCTTACATTTCAAACAAATTGAAAATGAAGGAAGGAGGCCAATATTAAAAAGAAGGGGGAAAGGATTAGGGAATGTGAAAGTTCTAAACATCAGCCAACAGTGGCCATAAAACAAAACATTTTTTAAATAAAAAAATCTGAAGGATTTTGTTAGAAATGGGGAATGATGGACTGAAATGGATGTTGGGGACAGGTATAGTGTTCCAATTCCTATGGCCTGCCTTGACAATGATGTCTGAGCACAGATTTAGGTCTGTATTTTCCAAGGAAGCCTTACAGTGAGAAAGATGGCTTCTCATTAAAGAATGGAGGTAAAGCTGAATCTTTCCACCTTAACAAATCCAAAATCCAAGTCCAAGTTTCAGTGGGGGCAATAGGTCCTTTCATAAACCAAATGACAAACCTTAGATCATCACAACCTCATCCCAAGTCTGAAGGCTGATGCCCACTCATGTCAGAGATTGACATGTTGGTGGGGACAGCCATGTGTTTTCAGTCCCAGTGGGCTGTCATTACTGCAAATATGCCGCTTGGGGATTGGAGAGTCTTCAAGTCAAATGGTCAACCTGTGATCCTGTGAGCAGAAGGCAAATCCCATAGACAAAGTCAGTTCAACAGGTCATAGAAATAGAAAGACTAAGGGAATAAGGAATAACATTTGATTTTATTAGTATCCAACAGCTGATAATGCTGGACCAAAGTGAGAAGCTGGGACGGGAGGGATGTTTTCATTTCAGAGTGTAGAACAGAGGTCATTGCTGAAAAGGTGAGAACTCTTTTGTCTCTGTAAAGGAAAGTTGCCCTTTTAAAGAGCAGGAGGGAGAGCTTTTGTTCTTCATTGTTCTGTATTTTTCCAGGTCCTCCCTCATTTTGAGCTGCAACAGAAAGAGAGAAGAAACAACAATCACAACAACAAAAAACCCAACCCCAACACAATGGCAGCTGCTGCAAAGCTGTTGGGATCTATGTAAACGCACACTCCAAGACACAGGTATATTTCCCACCAAAGGAAAAAAATCAAATATTCAGTTCAGTCCTGTTCCGCTGGTATCATTCACTTTTAATGCATGGCTTCATTCTGGTGGTGGTTGTTGGCGGGGGCTGTAGCAAAGCTCCAGTTTTGTCCACGACTCATTGGGAACAAGTTGCAGATGTGCCTTTATTGTTAAGTGATTAAGGTTATTAATACTTTTGTCCTTTTGTTTAATAGATTATCATTTTGAAAAGGAAAATAAACCATTTTAAGATGCTTAAGTGCCCTTGAGTACAATAATACTTTACAACAGAATTAGAGACACTGCTTAAGGAGCCAAAAACCTACTCAGTACATGATATAGTTCTAAACATATGTCCATCTTATTATTCCACTCCTTCTTTGTATATATTTTCCTTCACAATTTTCATTTGCATTTCACAGGTAGGTCCCAAAAATATAGGTTTTAATTTTGTACAGTGCCATGAGTTTCGTGGTGGTATAAGACTGCTGTTTCCGCATTTTTCCTCAGCGACTGTCCATTTCACCTTTGTTAATTTGTTTCTATGGGATTGTGTTGCTGGGCTGAGGTCTGGAAAAGTTCATATGTTGTTTCTTTGAAATGAGAGATGTCTTTTTCTGGCTGCAGTTCAGATTCTCCCTAGCTCTGGAATTGGAGATAGTTGTAATGATTGTGTTTCACACTTTATTTTCTTCAGTTCACCCCTAACAGGGATCATTCCATAGCTCTCCACTGCATAAAAGGGATCACAGTGAGATTCAGTGGGGGAATGGGGTAGAAATCATTTGGTCTAGAAAAGCTCTGAGGTCAAGATCTTTCCTACACATAGGATTTCACAAAATCTTGATGTTTGTGGACCACAGCTGATTTTCTGCAATCCCAGGCTTTTGGACTGAAATAGTTCAATGTCTGTTCTGAACTTTTGCCACTCACTGGTTGCTTCCTCTTGCTTCTGTGTGCTATGCTCTATTTGATCCAGATGTTTCTCCACATGAGCTATCCAGCTATCTAGATTATTTATTTTGGAGGTCAGTCTCAATTTTGTTTTCTGATGAAGATGTTCTAGTTTAGAGACTCTCAGTTTATATGTGGAGGGATTCCAGGGGCTTTGGCGTTCTTGCATGATTAGATTCAGTTAGTGGGTTCCACTGCGTCCTTTTGCTGTATTAAAACTGACCTCAACAGGGGTAATTTCAGTTTTGTAGCATTTTTCAGTTCTGGCTTGGATGTATCGAAGATCTGTTCTCGGGAGATTTCAGCTCAAAATAGTGGAAATCCCATAAGAACAGCTTATGATTTTTTTTGGCTCTCAGATATTACAGTACCGGAAATATTCTGAACCCATAGCCATGATTTTAGTTGGCCTTGAAATTGATCTCTGAGCCCTACTTAGGATCAGAACAATTCCCTGTAGCTTATATCTCTGAAACATATTTTTGACTATTCCAAAAAATGATTCAAAGACTCTATACGCTGCCTAAATCTGATTTAAAATGTTTCAAAACACATTGGGACAGATTTTCAAATATGATCGGTGTCCACAGCTGAGGCCAGATTTCCAAGACGCTTAGCACTCAGCAGCTCTCATTGAGAACAATGCTGCAATGTTTTTGAACTCTGATGCCTTATTTAGGTCCCTAAATGGGAACAATGTTTTGAAAACCTGGCTTCTACTGGGGTTCTGAGCCCTTCTGAATATTTTGGAAAAATTGTGCTTTGTGTAGGACAAAGGCTCAGAAATGGTTATTAAAACAATCCCTTCAGTACCTGTATTCATGTATAAAACTGCATGCTTCTAAGTTATAGATCAATTATATCAAAGAAGGAGTAAAAATATGTCAGTGCATATTTCATTAAAGACCCCAAATGGTTTTGCTCAAGTGTCTCTACAGGTTTCATCCACCCTGGCTCCTACTCATCCAAATTCAGGTCTATCCAGTTCTGAGGCCAGTGCAGACTAAATTGAGTTTCTTTGAAGGTGACTCAGAGATTT
Organism: Trachemys scripta elegans; assembly: GCF_013100865.1. NCBI lineage: Eukaryota > Metazoa > Chordata > Testudines > Emydidae > Trachemys > Trachemys scripta. The sequence goes on along the minus strand of NC_048301.1, from coordinate 101,148,062 downwards.
CCCACATAATCAGCATTCCCCACTCTATAGCAGTCAGTTGAAGTCTGTGTCAAGTTGTGCTAGACAGCTTGAAAGAAGAAATATGTGATTTCAATGCTGTACTTAAATAAATATGTAAATCAGGGCTCAAAATGGGGATCAGGCTGTGAGCCATTGCAGCTAGGAAGAAGCTAGGGCTTGATCATGAACCCCTTCAAATCAATGCTAAAACTGCTATTGACTTCAGTGGTGCAAGATTAAACCCAGAGGACCAGATCCTTATATGTATGTAATTGCTTAATTCCCAATGATTTCAATGGGAGTTAGGCTCCTAAATAACTTTGAGAAACAGGGCCAGAGTGCTTCTAAAGTCTACTTGAGCATTGCCTTGTGGGAAATCTGGCTTTCTGTCCAATGACATTAAAATGGGATAGGCTCTGTGGAAAGAAATAAAAATGAAAGGAAAGACATGGTGAATGTGAACCAGCACATGGTTTACAACAAACCTCTTGGTTGCTTATCCAGACAATTTAAAAACAAAAAATGTTAGAATGAGCAAATAAGAGAGCAATCGCAGGAAAGGAATTAGTTGAAGAGATACGAAGCTAGTGACTACCAGGCTGAAATGAAGAGCAAATCAAAATAATAGGAGTTGGAAGCAGACTAAAGGTGTGTCTACACTGTGTTTTAAAACCCACAGCAACGAGTCTTAGAGACCGGATTGATAAATTCAGACTCGCAAGCAGGGCCGGCTCCAGGGTTTTGGCCGCCCCAAGCAGCCAAAACAAAACAAACAAACAAAAGCCGCGATCGCAATTGCGATCGCGATCTGCGGCGGCAATTCAGCGGGAGGTCCTTCATTCCCAGGCGGAGTGAGGGATCGTCCACCGAATTGCTGCCGAATACTTGGACGTGCCGCCCCTCTCCAGAGTGGCCACCCCAAGCACCTGCTTGAGAAGCTGGTGCCTGGAACTGGCCCTGCTCGCAAGGCTCACGTTTAGCAAGGCTAAAATCAGCAGTGTAGACATTGCAGCTCGGGCTGGAACTCAGACACTGAAGCTCACCCTCCTCCTTGGGCTTTAGAGTTCAAGCTCCAATTCAAACTGTAACATCTACATACACCTCTACCCTGATATAACGCGACCTGATATAACACAAATCTGGATATAACGTGGTAAAGCAGCACTCCGGGGGGCGGGGGAGGCGGGACTGCGTGCTCCAGCGGATCAAAGCAAGTTCGATATAACGCGGTTTCACCTATAACGCGGTAAGATTTTTTGGCTCCCGAGGACAGCGTTATATCGGGGTAGAGGTGTAGCTGTTTGTAGTGCCATAGTGGGAGCCTGAGTGTGTTGACACAGACTCTGAGACTTGCTGCTGCAGGTTTTAAAACACAGTGTAGACATACTCTAAGTGCCCAGTCCTGCAAGGACTTACTAATGTGCTTAGCTTTACCCACTCTGAGTAGTCCCATTGACTTCAATGGACATTAGGGTAGCAACCTTTTTTGTAATGGAAATGGTTAGTATAGTTGAGGGTTTGGAATAGGACAGGGTTAAACAGGAGATGAAAAATGAGAATATGTTAAATAAAATAAATGAAAAATTTTAAAAATAAAAGTGCTAAAAGTAAACTCAGAAAGGGCTAAAAACCAAAAATATAAATATATAAGAGGAAAGAATTTTAAAAAGAAATGTTCTTCATCTTTCCCCTTCCTTCATACTTGTCTATTTTGATTGATTGATTGATTGATTAAAAACATGCTATTTATTTTATTTTATACCACCTAGCATGTTTGAGATGCTATTTAAATAAATAATAAAATAATAACAATAATAAATAATTACTAATGCAATGATGGCAATAGACAATCATCATCCAAGCAAGTACTAGACCAATTTGAGGTCCTGAGTATTTGTTAATAATATGCTAGACCCCTAAGGGCCTAAAGCTGCAGTGAAATTGTCTCTTTGCGGAAACTCTCTGAATAGTCCTATTCACATAAGGACATAATTACGCCTCTCCTCACAAATCACACATTTCTAATATCCTCAGAATAATTGCAGAATTGCAGTGTTTGAGGAGTGAAGCATTCCTTTATCTTTAAAGCAGGAAGGACCTTGGAACCTTTAAAACCTATAGAACACTTACAGTGTGGCAAAAGTTTAGATTAATGGGAAAGGCTCAGAGGCATCATCAGTGTCTGAAAGGAGCTGAAGTAAATTTGAGTCACACTGTCAGCTACAATGCACTCTTTTTACTAGAATGAATTCTAAACAGAGTGGGAGAGAGAGAGACCCTCTGAGGAAAATCTTAGCTATAGAAAGCTGCTTTGTATTTTGATTTTATTTCCATTTTTATTTTTTAACTTGTTCCAACTATTGCGTTATAATTCTTATTCAGGCTGATTCTAATTCAGCAAAATGTATGTTTTAAAAAATTGTTCCCACCAATGTTGTTGAAAATGTTTAGCTGGCAGAGTAGATCTCTTGCTTGTAAGCAGGGTTGAGCAAATCAGATAAAATAAAATAAGAATCAAGCAGGCATTTGTCTAAAAGCTTTCAACCAAAGTTTCTCTGAGGTTTCAGTAAATCTAGATAATATTTTTTCCTTAATTGTTTTTCATTTCTAGGTGCCTCTATATTTTCAGTTTCCAGCCTAGATCAGAAGGAGAAGAGCCAAAATATCACAAAATGTATGGGACTTATTCCAACTCTCTTCCCAGCAATTGTGTTCTTTTTCTTTTTAAGACAGAGCTTTTATTTAATTAAACAGCTATATTAGTCTTATCTAATCATTACATAACAATGAGAACCTGCTGTAAGCTTCAGCTAGTCACAGCTTCACGCAGAAGTTCAGAGCTCCATCTTCCAAAACGGAGAATGACCTTTTGTCTTTGCAGCCACATCTCACAGCCTTAGGCAATGACCAAAGCTGTGAGCAGGGTCATTCCAACATCTATGTACCCAGAAACCCCAGCAAGTGCAAAGGTCAAACTCTGGAGTAATAACTGGGAAAATGCAAACCATTAGAGGAAAAATAACTTACTATTAATATGCTTTATTAATGTTTAAAAGTGTAACTTTCTTAATACCACAGCATTTACACTGCTAGCTTCAATGAATTTGGCCCTGAGTAACTGAGAGCATAGTTTGGTCCTCCAGGGAGGTTACTAGTTTTTAAAATGAACTACTGTTTGTAAGCTGTACTTTGATCCAGGAAGAGGAAGATAGATCACAGAGCTGATAGTTCAGAGAGAGGATGAAGAGAGTGAAGTGAAAGCCATGTGGTTGTAAAAGGCATTGCACTGGTCTTTGTTCTGCCTAGTGTAGTTGAAGAAAGAGGACAGGATAATTCATTCAGTTACAATGTGCAAAGAAGAGACAAACTGTGAATAAATAAAGCTAAAACTGGGGAAACTTTAGGAACTGAAATGCTATGCAACTTTTACTGCAAGAAATCTTTGTAGGGAACTGTCTACAGATTCTGAAGACCTTAAATTTCTGAGAAACAAAATGAGTCGGTTTTAACCAAAACCTGTAATTTACTAGATTAATGGTCTGCAAAGATATGGTTTAGTACTAAGAGAAGATTGCTAATTTAAAAAGAAGAATGTTGTTCAATGTATGTTGACTTGTCTAATTATATGTGGGATTTATTTTCTTGAGACTAAACTGCTTTAAAAAAATAACATTGGGTGTGTCTCTCTAAATGCATTTAATGTTGGAAACATGTAATTTCCACATGTGGTATCATTTAGTTGTTTTAAAAGGAACAAAAACAAATGTATATTTTTAATACAGTTACGCCCCCCCCACCCTTCCTCACTTGATAAACATGTAGACGTGCACTTCTACAGATGATTTCAGATTATATCTATAGTGGTATCAAACTAACATTGGGCATTCAAGGTAACTGTTGTCTGTCGGTTGTGTATAGATGTGAGGGGAATAAAAGAGACATGGGGCCAGATCCTGAGGGCTACACATGGCTTTACTACAGGAATCGGCAACCTTTGGCATGCGGCTCGCCAGGGTAAGCACCCTGGTGGGCTGGGCCGGTTTGTTTACCTGCCGCATCGGCAGGTTCGGCCAATCGCGGCTCCCACTGGCTGCGGTTCACTGCTCCAGGCCAATGGGGGCTCTGGGAAGTGGCGCGGGACGAGGGATGTGCTGGCTGCCGCTTCCTGCTGCCCCCATTGGCCTGGAGCGGCGAACCATGGCCAGTGGGAGCTGCCATTGGCCAAACCTGCTGACGTGGCAGGTAAGCAAACTGGCCCGGCCCGCCAGGGTGCTTACCCTGGCGAGCTGAGTGCCAAAGGTTGCTGATCCCTGCTTTACTAGCTTTCTTAACGTTTCTGAATTCACTGTCTCATTAAAATTGGGAAGCAGGCATGGTACTTTCTAAATTAGGTCCTAGATGGGGAATTTTCTTAAGCGCCACACTCTATCAGTCATTGGTTTTAGGGTGTAACCTGATTTATGTGTTCCCAATGAATAGTGTAAAGATAAGGAACAGAACCAAACGGAACTCTTTAAGGTTTGAATCTCTGGGGTGGTTCCAGATAATTTAAGTTAGTTATTTAAGACTGTGAATGACACGAGTGATAGAATTAAAGACTCTTTTAAAATAAAATAATTAGTTTAAAGCAAACAGACATTACAATATAACCATACACAGCATTCCTGGATGCACCATTTCATCTCGGGTTGATCAGTGCATGGATGAGAAGAATGAGTATACAATCCTTTTTCTAATGGCACCTCTACAGGGGAGGAGCATGCAAATCTAAAATTAGTGTACTATCCTTTTTATAGTCAATTATAATAATGCTCCTAATTAGTTAAGCCTACCTTTTACCATATCTATATTTCTGCTCTCCTATTTAATCTTCCGTATCCCAAAACCAAAATATCTTCTTCTTCTTCTTTATTGGCTATTAATATCGAACATAATTCTAGCTATAATTTGTGTCAATGCAAATTTTGTGGTTACCAGTATTCTAATACATCCAAAAATTCCCCTACAACACTTAGAACCAAAACATGTTTACAACATGATCTGGGTTTATGTCCTAACTTATCTCTAGCTTGCCACTCACTTCACTTTACTTAATTCACTAGGCCTTATTATTATCAAGCCCAAATTTAGGCCCTACTTACATTTCAGCCCATTTCTATTTAACAAAAGCAAGCACCATCCCTATAGGCTACACGGGCTTTTCACAACAAGGCATTTTTAAAGATTGTTGTCTATACTGGATTGTCTAATACAGAGAGAGCGCATGGGTTCCAGTGAAGGTACGTGGCATTTCAGTTAAGTAGTAACAGCAGTTGGATGACTAGGCAGTCTGTGCACTTCTGTTCAAACTTGGTTCTTGTTGCTCTAGCTATTTCTTTGGATACTTTGGGAGTAGCATTGGCTGTCCCTTCAGCTGAATAAGGCCTAATGCATATCCTTCCAGAGTCAGTCAGTATAATGGGTATGAGTGAAGTAAAAAATGTTATTTTTTAAATTGTTACAATAGTATCAGTCACAGTATTCCATATTGTGCTGTTCATCCTTCATCACCTTTGAAAACTGGCATCAGAATCTGGCAAGCATGAAGAAAATTAAATTACTCCTGATGCAGGTGTACACATAGGTGTCCTGTAACAGGGAGTACCGCCCTGTAAGGAAGTGTCCAAGGCCTCGCAGTGCTGTTACTGTCTGTGCCTGAGGTCTGACCCATTCTCTGGGTTGTAATTCCCAGTGGGACTGATGGGAATTGTAGTAGTGAGTGGTAAGGCCTACTGGGAAGTGGGATACAAGGTGCAGTCATATCCTAATGTGGGCAAGAACAGCAGCTTGGTGACAGGGCTCTCCAGTGACTGAGGTATCAGAAGGCCCAGTGGTGGTACTCCCAACTGAGAGGGAATAGGAGGAGGAGGAGGATGGAGAGAAGACCTAAGAGGGCAACAGGCAAGCAAGTATAGGAAATAGCAATGGATGGGGAGTGGGAAGAGTGAAGCAGGCAACTCTAAAGCTGTAGTTGATGGACAAAGATGTTCAAAGGGATGGAATGCAAGCCATATGAACAAAGACTGAAGGAGCTGCATATGTTTAGTTTAGAAAAGAGGAGATTAAGGAGGGACATGATACTTGAAAAGTTGTTCTCTCTTGCCACAGAGGGCAGGACAAGAAGCAGTGGGTTCAAACTAAAGCACAGCAGATTTAGATTAAATCTCAGGAAAAACTTCCTAACTGTAACAACAGTAGGACAATGGAACAGACTGCCTAGGGAGGTTGTGGAAACTCCTTCACTGGAGGTTTTCAAAAGGAGGCTGGATAGCCATGTGTCTTGAATGGTTTAGACACAACAAAGCCTTCATCTTGGCAGGGGGTTAGACTAGATGACCCTTGTGGTCCCTTCTAACCCTATGGTTCTATGATTCTATGATTACTAATTGTTTAGGGACTCAGAGCTAGAATTGTGGTAGAGGTTGGGTATGGCGGGCTCACATATTCCTCAGTAGTGCCACCCTGAGGTAGTGTGCTGATACATCTGTTTTGAGTGGTTAATCCCCCACCACCAACGGGGGAAGGACTATTTGTGGACCTTGCAACCAAGGCATAAAAGTCTAAATTAAGCTGCCTAGTCACCAAGAGGAAAACCACTGCCCAATGAGAAAACTGAGGCATAGCTGCATCTTGACAGCAAGCGTTAAGGGGCCCTACTACACACCCATTCTTTGATAATGAGCAGTTCCATGGGAATGGGAAATATCTGAATGGGAGCTGTGTGCAACTTTCATTTCTGGGGCAGGGGGAATACACATGAGAACATGCAAAACTACACCCTAGCCAGGAGAGCCTGGAGATCAGTATTCCTAAAATGATTCAAAAGGGGCAAAATATGAGTGTCCAGCAATCATTCCCACTGCTGGTACTTTGATAACATTGTGTTGAGGACATCTTTTCAGGCTGTGTGTATGAATGCACAGCCTGTCATAATTCCTCTCTCTGATCCCCCAATATTAAAATATGTGTCTCTTCACTCATCACGGTCATTAAACAACATCCCACATCATATGATAACTGAAATTGAAAGAAGAAAATTAGATCTTAAAGAAATATATCTGTTGTTATTTCTTATTGGTAATGCAGTAGTATGCAAAAGTTCCAACCCGCTTGGAGACCCCTTGTGCTGGGCAGTGCAAACATCTAATGAGAAACAGTTGCTGCCCCAAAGTATTCAATATCTGAGGGTCTGAAACAGGTGAGGGGAGAGAGAGCAAGCTATAACATACAAGGGTGATGATAGGCACTCATCTTTTTAGTGCCAGTAAAGAATATAAATAAATACTCATCAACTATGCCTGAGAGCAGTTGAACCTATTTGTTATCAGCTGGCTAATTTCTTGTATGTATCCCAAGGAAGGTTATGAAAGAGAAGGTGGTGGCCTTACAGACTAATTTAGGAATGGCTTTCTATGCCTAAGGGATAGAATGGAAAACAGCACAGAGATGGTTGTGGGAGAAGAGGCCAAGTGGGAAGATAAAACCAGCTTTATTAGTGAAGCAGAGTCATGACTCAATAAGAAACCAGCATAGATATGGACAGGCAGAGCTGTGAAGGTAAGAAGCTTGACCTGTATATGATGGAAAGAGGGAGTCAATGGAAGAATTCAAAGAGGGGTTGACATAACCAGAATAATGGGAAAGAAGAAATTAACAGATGAGGATGTCAGAGAGAGCAGAGAGGAGGAAATGATAAAGACCTGGATAGTAGTTCAAACTGGTAGATTCTGCTGTAGGATTGGGGCACTCGGATGGATTTAAAACGGCTGCCTAGAGGGGAAAGTTATATATCTTTACTAGTTTGGTGAGCCCTCCAGATACTATATATAAATGTATAGTAGTAGCTTCTGGAGAATATGTACAGAGGAAACTACTGTACTTTCATATCAGTATAATAAAAACTAAATTAAATGCAAAAGAACAAAGTATATCATATCCAAGATGTATTTCCATATATAGAATTTTACAAAGTCAGAAATTTAGAAGGTTTATTTTATAAGTTGCCAGTAGGTGAAATGTGAAACACTTATAAAGGAAACACCTGTGTTGAATAAAAACAGTAACATACCAGGCATAGCATGGGTGGTAATAAAAATATTTAAGTTTCTCTGTAAAAACATACAAAAAAGTTTTTTACCAAAATTATTTCATTTTTAAAATTTAGGTCCACATTCACTGAAAATATATTATAGTCACATTGCTGATGACAACCTTGCTGTTATTAAAAAGTGCTTACAGTTTTCTTTTGGTAAACTACATCTGGATTCTTAGCTTGGGTGAAAGTTTTTATTGTACTTCTGTGTCAGACTTTAATGTAGTAAGGGTATTATTTATCTCCAAATGTATTCAGCTCCTCCTCTTTGGGCAGACTTAAGTTTAACAGGGTCTTTAATTACATTTCCCCCACTAGCTGACCACTATAAAAATTAATTCCTCACCACAAATCTGTAAAAATGTTTCCACTGCAATGGGAGACAAAAATAGAATAATTCCACATCTTTTTGGATGGATGCCTAGCTGAAACTATGCAGCATTTGACTGACAAGAGGATGTAGTCTTTGCTGAGAGCAATTTTTTTAACGTCCTCTTAGTCTTTAGCAGTATTTAAGTAGATGAATGGAGGGAGTGAGAGAGAGAAGATTTACACTAGTTTGCAGTAGTTTGGTTATTTTTGCCTGTTTCTTCTGCAACTTTTGTTTTCTGGGAAAAACAAAAAAACAAAAAAACCTCTGCCGTTCATCCGATTTACTGAATATACTATCTCAAATTGGTGAGTTAACTTTTTTGGCTTTGATTTGAAGTATTGAAGTAGCACTTTCTACTCTTTTTGTGTACAATTTTAGTAGGGAAATAAAACTCTACTGTTTGCCTAGGCAGTCTTAGAATTGTTTTAGTGTTCGCCCTATAACTATAATGTGTAGTCTTTCACTGTTTAGAAAAATAAAGTTAATACATAGCTGAGTTTAAATATACAGTACATAAACTTCTTATGAAAACTTCAGTTACAGTACATCAGATTCCTCCCTTCAGTGCTGTACTGTGGATTATCAGCTTCCCACTAAGTTTTGTGGGACCATAAGAAGCAAAACAGATAAATGGCAATTTAAGTGAAACAAACAGAAATTTGTATTGGTTTGTATCCACTTGATGAAAACTAAAGTAAACAATTATTGTGCCATGACAGTATTTGTTGATAGCCTTCTGAGTTGTCTGGACTACAATAATTGTTGTTGGGGATTTAATAGCAATCAGTATGTTAAATGTAATGCTATTGAAAAATAGAATTTAGTTAATTTAATTGTTTCTTTCTATCAGAGAAACTTGCACTACATTAAGCACCAGAATTTTAATAAGCTCTGAGTATAAATTAGAAAAGTAGATATTTACTAGTGAATCACTCCATAAGATTTCTTCTTTCTCCTTTGCACAAGATTTGTATTCATACATTTGTATCTTATTCATCATATGTGTATATATCATCAGTTTATAATATATTGTGAGTCAGATCCTCAACTTGTGTACAGTGTCATATCTCTGAAGTCGATACTAGCTGAGATCTGGTTCTTATGTTTATATTTATAACATTTGCATACAGTGATGAAAATATTTCCCATTAGAAAGGGAAAGCTATTACTAGGATGAATACTTTTCCTTAGCTGTATATGTGGCAGTTTCCACAGACTTACAGAATGAAAAAAACAGTAATGCAATATCTAGCTTTATATTTTTTTGTTTAATGTGGTTCAACTCCAGATGGGGTTGGGAAATGCCTTAGTACTGAGAGCCTCCTGAGCTGGAGACATTCTTACGAAAACAGCCTTATTATTTACTTTTTTTTTTAGCTAACTGAGGCACACAGATTCGAGCCAAGGTCATTAGGCACTAGAATAATAAGAGAAAAGGTTTTATTTTTTTTGCAATAAAATAGTTTTAAATGCAGTTTTGGGGCCTGATCTTTAAAAGACTTATGAATATGGTTAAGCATGCATGACTAGTCCCACTAGAATCAATGGACTATCCACGTAAGTGAAGTTACTCACTTGTAAAGTCTTTTCAGGATCAGGCTGTGTGCCTGTTCCTTTGATATTTAATTTTATTTTTCATACTGAAAGTCTAACTGAAAGTTTTACACATCTTGTTGGGGGAATGGAATTGTGTTGCACCTGTCAAAAGAAACTACATTTTTTATGGCGCTCAGAAGGACTGAATGAATAGTACATGACATGATGCTCCATTTCAGTTGTATAGATTTTACATATATTTTTAATCTGTTCTTATTACTTTGAATTCTAAGTTTTGTTTTGCTCTTTTATATATATTTTTTGCTGTATGGCTTTTCACATGTGGTAGCATTGTATAAGGTAACGTTGTATGCGAATATTGTCCCAAGATAAAGCTGAATGATGAGGTGCTATGTTCCGAAGACAATATTAAATAACATGGTGCAGAACTTCCATTGGCACATTTTATTTCAATGAAAAATCAAATGGTCAGCTTGCTCAGTCTTTGATTTTTTTTACAACCATTGCCGTGAATTTTTACTTTTCATTCACCCATGTGAATGCTAAAAATGACATGCTTGGTACATAGTAGAGAACTCTGGTGGAGAAACAGGATATAAAATGGGCTTGATGAATATTGCATAGAAAGCACATACAAGATAATATAGTGACAGAAATTTTTTTCCCATAAATTTGCCTGTATAGGAATCATCTACAAGCCTAAGTATTTACTAGGTAAGTAAAGTGAAAACATGCATTCCTCGGGACTGAGAATAAATAGGGTTTTGGAAGGCAGGGCATTCTGAATTTGCCACCTGGCATAACTAATTATATTAGTGTGAATGCCCCCCCCCCCTCAAATTTCTTCAGCTTTCTCTTTGTCACATTTTTGTTCAGGCACTTAAGCACTAAAGTGTAGTGAATGGACCCAATTCTTCATTCTCCTATAGTCCCTTTGTGGCTCTGCCAGCACAAAGGAGCCATAAAATATATAGAACTGGCTCATAAAGAATTCCCCTGATGCATGGGGAATCCTCAGATACTACCAGGTGGCACTGTGTTATTGCCCCTTGGTACCCTCCACTCATAGGAGCTGTTCCTGTTGAAAAGGGAGCATGGCTAGAAGCCTACTGTTCTCTGGCTATTCTGGCATCTGGAACAGCCATAGGTAGCCAGATGCAAGTCAGAGTGGCTCCCAGGAAGCATAAAGGTGGTGTAAAATACCTTTGCCTTGCCTCTCTGTTCTGCTTTTCCAAATAGCACTTGAACAGGAATGAAGAATAACTTTCGATTGGCAACAAGACTTCCAGAAAAATTCTGCAAAGTGTGTCCCTTCAAGCTTAAACCTCTTCAGTTATTTTCTAGGATAGTTAAGGTGCTAATATTCTTAGGGTATGTCTACACTACGAAATTAGTTCGAATTTATAGAAGCCGGTTTTATTGAAATCGGTTGTATACAGCCGATTGTGTATGTCCACACAATAAAATGCTCTAGGTGCTCTAGTCGGCAGACCGCGTCCACAGTACGAGGCTAGCGTCGACTTCCGGAGCATTGCACTATGGGGAGCTATCCCACAGCTATCCCACAGTTCCCGCAGTCTCCGCCGCCCCTTGGAATTCTGGGTTGAGATCCCAATGCCCAGATGATGCAAAACAGTGTCGCGGGCGGTTCTGGGTACATGTCGTCAGGCCCCTCCCTCCCCCGTCACAGCAACGGCAGACAATAGATTCGCGCCTTTTTATCTGGGTTACCTGGGTTACCTGTGCAGACAACATGGAGCCCGCTCAGCACAGCTGAGCTCACCGTCACCATATGTCCTCTTGGTGCCGGCAGACGTGGGACTGCATTGCTACACAGCAGCAGCTGCTAACTGCCTTTTGGCGGTAGACGGTGCAGTAGACTGGTAGCCTTCATCGGCGATCTGGGTGCTGGCAGCCGTGGGGCTTGCCTTTTGGCAGTAAATGGTGTATTATGACTGTTAGCCGGCCTATTACAAGTCGGGTCATCGCACGTTAGCAGAGTCTTCCCTGAGCAGCAGCTCGTGCAATAGGCCTGAAGACCATCGTCATACACCGCCCCGTATTTGCTGCCAAGCACCCAGAAAGATGCCGAGGGCTATCAGTCACGCTGCACCGTCGTCTTAAGATGTAAAAAAATAGATTTTCTCTGTATTCATTTGCTTCCCCCTCCCTCCGTCAAATCAACGGCCTGCTAAACCCAGGGTTTTCAGTTTAATCTTTGGGGGGGACCAGGCTGTGACAGTTGTTTGTGTCTCTCCCGGATGCACAGCCACCGTTCTTTATTTTAATTCCCTGTGCCTGTACGCCATGTCGTCACTCGGCCCCCCTCCCTCCTTCCCCTAGGCCGTCAGATACTACGTTTGCGCCACAGCTCGAGCCGAGAAGCGGTTCGCGCCTTTTCTTTGAATTCTGGGTTGAGATCCCAATGCCCGGATGATGCAAAACAGTGTCGCGGGCGGTTCTGGGTACATGTCGTCAGGCCCCTCCCCCCTCGTCACAGCAACGGCAGACAATAGATTCGCGCCTTTTTACCTGGGTTACCTGTGCAGACAACATACCACGGCAAGCATGGAGCCCGCTCAGCTCAGCTGAGCTCACCGTCACCATATGTCCTCTGGGTGCCGGCAGACGTGGGACTGCATTGCTACACAGCAGCAGCTGCTAACTGCCTTTTGGCGGTAGACGGTGTAGCATGAGTGATAGCCGTGGGGCTGGCAGTCGTAGTGCTGCATTGCACCAGCCCCTTCCAGGCGATGGTATATTATGACTGGTACCCGTCGTCATCATACTGGTATGGCTGTCAATCATGGCCACCTGGGCAGACATGCTACTGTTTTGATGATGACGGTTACCAGTCATAATATACTATTTTCTGCCAATTGCCCAATATTGTCTGCTAAGCACCCAGAAGAGGCCGAGGGCGATGCTGGGTGCTGGCGGACGTGGGGCTGGCAGACGTGGGGCTGCATTGCTACACAGCAGCAGCCCTTTGCCTTTTGGCAGATGATGGTATATTATGATTGGTATCCGTCATCGTCATACTGGTATGGCTGTCACTCATGCTGCAGCGTCGGCTGCCACCTTAAGATGTAAAAAATAGATTTGTTCTGTGTTCATTTGCTTCCCCTTCCTCCGTGAAATCAACGGCCTGCTAAGCCCAGGGTTTCCAGTTTAATCTTTGGGGGGACCATTCTGTGTGACAGTTGTTTGTGTTTCTCCCTGTTCCTGTACCTGTACGCCATGTCGTCACTCGGCCCTCCCTCCCTCCCTCCCTCCTTCTCCTGGTCCATCAGATACTACTTTCGCGCCTTTTTTCTGACCAGGCGCCATAGCTAGCACTGGGATCATGGAGCCCGCTCAGATCACCGCGGCAATTATGGGCACTATGAACACCACGCGCATTGTCCTGGAGTATATGCAGAGCCAGAACATGCCAAGGCGAAACCCGGACCAGGCGAGGAGGCGATTGCAGCACGACGACGAGAGTGATGAGGAAATTGACATGGACATAGACCTCTCACAAGGCACAGGCCCCAGCAATGTGGAAATCATGGTGTCACTGGGGCAGGTTGATACCGTGGAACGCCGATTCTGGGCCCGGGAAACAAGCACAGACTGGTGGGACCGCATCGTGCTGCAGGTATGGGACGATTCCCAGTGGCTGCGAAACTTTCGCATGCGTAAGGGCACTTTCATGGAACTTTGTGACTTGCTTTCCCCTGCCCTGAAACACCAGGATACCAAGATGAGAGCAGCCCTCACAGTTGAGAAGCGAGTGGCGATAGCCCTGTGGAAGCTTGCAACGCCAGACAGCTACCGGTCAGTCGGGAATCAATTTGGAGTGGGCAAATCTACTGTGGGGGCTGCTGTGATCCAATTTGCCAGGGCAATGAAAGACCTGGTGATAGCAAGGGTAGTGACTCTGGGCAACGTGCAGTCAATAGTGGATGGTTTTGCTGAAATGGGATTCCCAAACTGTGGCGGGGCCATAGACGGAACCCATATCCCTATCTTGTCACCGGAGCACCAAGCCACCGACTAAGTAAACCGCAAGGGGTACTTTTCAATGCTGCTGCAAGCCCTGGTGGATCACAAGGGACGTTTCACCAACATCAACGTGGGATGGCTGGGAAAGGTACATGATGCTCGCGTCTTCAGGAACTCTGCTCTGTTTCGAAAGCTGAGGAAGGGACTTTCTTCCCGGACCAGAAAGTGACCATTGGGGATGTTGAAATGCCTATCGTGATCCTTGGGGACCCAGCCTACCCCTTAATGCCATGGCTCATGAAGCCATACACAGGCAGCCTGGACAATAGTCAGGACCTGTTCAACTACAGGCTGAGCAAGTGCCGAATGGTGGTGGAATGTGCATTTGGACGTTTAAAAGCGCGCTGGCGCAGCTTACTGACTCGCTCAGACCTCAGCGAAAAGAATATCCCCATTGTTATTGCTGCTTGCTGTGCGCTCCACAATATCTGTGAGAGTAAGGGGGAGACCTTTATGGCAGGGTGGGAGGTTGAGGCAACTCGCCTGGCCGCTGATTACGCGCAGCCAGACACCAGGGCGGTTAGAGGAGCACAGCAGGGCGCGGTGCGCATCAGAGAAGCTTTGAAAACGAGTTTTGTGACTGGCCAGGCTACTGTGTGAAACTTCTGTTTGTTTCTCCTTGATGAACCCTCCAACCCCCCCCCCCCCCCCCCCCCCCC